>NC_134501.1:4086665-4124165 GCF_040206685.1 Ascaphus truei
CTTTGTGTTATTGTAATTTTATTGAATTGCTTATTCATTCTTTGATATTGTGTTTTAATGGTAATATAAATCTGTTTTATGTCTGATAGAAACCTCATTGTAAGCTGGTATAACAGATAATTTGACAATTCACCATAAAAACTCTAAACCAAAGGAAAAAATGCAGATCAGAAAAGCGCAGAAGCACTTTAATACATTCTGGGTTTCTTTCCATTTGATTTTACAATCACTTTGCATGTGTCTGTTGCCATCTGTTGCTGGAGGCTTAGTGTAGTACTGGGGTGAGCAACTCCAGTCCTCAAGGGGCACCAATTGGTTGGGTCAAAGACTGAGCCATTGATAGAGCCCCCTGTGCTGATGCAGGGATATCCTGAAAACCTGACCTGTTGGTGGCCCTTGAGAACTGACGTTGCCCACCCCTGGTGTAGATTCTTTTCTTTCTAACATTATCCTCAGATTTGGCTTACGTTATGATACCTTTTCACGGACCATAAGATAATTATTCCTAGATGTACACAGGACTTCTGAGACGTAATATCACTGAAGGGAGCATAGAAGGTATATACAGCTCCACCCTTTGTTCTGACTGGGGGGTCCTCACTGTGAGTCCTGTAAACAGGTTTGTGTGTATTAAGATGTGCCCTGTCAACTTTGTTGTTTTTAGTTAGGAAACAATTCCTTGAGCATTCCAGATCGACTAGCAATGGTGGAAGTACGCAATACAGAATAGCGGGTTGCTAATCCAGGAGCCCGACGTGTACGCCTTAAAGGGCCATTCGACAAGTGATGGGGCATTACTAACTCCAACAAGTGAAGTACCTCCCCAGCGTGGGAGTGAGAGATACCGGGGGATGAAGTCCAGAATGATATTGTTTGTCACGCGTTTCTGGCAAGTAATCATATGTCAATACATGTGAAGCGTTAGTGACGACTATAAAATAAAGCACCGTTTTGTTTATAAAAAATTTTGACGCCCACCCTTGTTATATTCCAGCCCCCACACCCAGCCTGCACCCACCCAGCACCTGCTAATGTATATACATAGTTACACCCATGCCTGGCATGCACCCACCCAGCACCCTGCAAAGGCCTGAGAGACTGAGCACTGCCAATCTGACGTGATCGCCTTTAGACCCGGGTAAGGAGGGTAAAATAATCATTAAAAGATAAAAAAGTAAAACAGTATGAGCACATTCACGTGTCTCGGAGAATAACGCGTCTCCAGCCAGGGATGAAGCCTTACAGCATAATAACAAATACAAAAGTCTTGGATGAGTAAAAAATGTTCATTCTAATATATTGGCATACAATATGCAAATATCCAAACCTAAGAATAGTCATATTTTCTTTGCAAACTAGCAACCTTTTTATTTTAGGTTTGCAAGTCCTCCATTATCATCATCATCTTTGAGAGCTCACCTATTTTAATCTCATTTTAGGGAGATCCCAACAGCAAGGCTCACAGCCCTCATGTGATTTATATATCAATAAAACAATTGCAGGTGAGAATCAAACTTTCACATTTATTGATGCCACGTGTGCTGCAAAGCAACAAGTCTGACATATTATATTGCTATCTGAGAACTCGAGGTGGTAATAGAATTGGAAGCTCAATTACAGTAGGTCCATCAGTAGCGAAATCCAATACAGTTTATGCTTTTATCACAATATATTTTATTAAATCATCACAGTGCAAGAACCATCACAAAGCAGCAGTGCCTTAAAGGGTAAAAGCACCTTTGTACATCCGCTCTTGTACGTAGCGCCAGGAATAAGAGACGCTACTTGTTCCTTTCCTTCTGGGTCTAACAAGACTTTCAAAAAAAGTTCAGCAGGATTGTCACATAGAAGGAGAGGTAGAAAGGGGCCAACAAAGTGGGATCAGCACATCAAGGAACGCAAGGAAGACTAGAGATCTTCGATGTCTGTGTTTGGAAGGACAGTTTCAAGTAGGTAGTTTGGAAGCTGCACGGTTTATCTGTGGCGGTTCATTAAACAGGATCACGTGCGCTTAATTCATCCTCATTGTCCTGTCTTGTGGATGCTATCAGTTGAATTCCAAAGACATTTGATTACTAGAACTCCTGCACACTATTAAACTTTTGCATTGACCCAGACAGGTGCACTCATATCATCACAAAAATACGGTCACCGCAGTATTTATTTATAAAATGTATTACCAGGAAGTAATACAGTGAGGGTTACCTCTCGTTTCCACGCGTGTCCTGGCATTACTGACAGTACTAGAAGCAAGTTGTTCCTGAAGATCGAATGAAACCCGTTTGTTACCCATGTGAATAACTTCCAGGAATACCAGAAAGGTTTTGCGTCCTGTGGACCAATAGGAAGTCGTGACGTCATCGCTGCGGCTTCCTATTGGTCCATGTGATGTGGGAGCTTTAAACTTTAAAGCCCTGTTTGCTCAGCCGGAGCAGCTACCAGCACCTACTTCGGAGGTAAGTATCTTTGCATGCAGGGGGTCCCCAGAGCTGTAATTAATGGGGTTCAGCTCCTCAAACCCCCTTCAATCCTATAAAAAAAAATGCAAAACAATTTGCAGACTTGGATTGCTCCTTTAAGAAATCAAATGTAGCTCGCATTATGAAAGTCTTACAGCCCGTTAAATGAAGAATATATTAAGAATGTTATGTATTTTGGGTTTATATTACATGAGGAAACATCTATTCGCCAAGTAAAACAGCAGTGTATTTTACTGGCCACGTGGATCCTTGGGAAGATGCTCCCGGCTTGTCAAATGGTTCAGAATACAGTTCGCTATTTATATTTGGGGAATGCTGTTGTAGTGTAAATGAGAATCTTTGTTGTTCCTGGCCCCACAGTAGGACAGAATGTGTTACAAGTCTAAAACTTCTGTTGTGCCAGATTCGCAAGATGAATCTTCCAATACATATGGTTTTAAAGAGCAAAATAATTAGAAGCTAAATTATTAACTATTAAAAGATTATCTGTCGGAACTGGACGCTGCTTTAGTCCTGGTAGCTGCATTTGCAACCCAAAACGATGCTTTGGCAAGTTGTTTCACTCCCCGCTTCTAGCACATGTTTCTAGTAAGCGTGTACACGGAGATCCTCAGTAATGTTTCACAATGTTTAACGTCTCCAGCATTCCACATAAACGTCATATATCCCGGTGCCAGCGGCTGCCAATAACACAACTAAAATACGGTGATCAGCGCAAACTGACGCTTTCATTCAGGGCTGGGCAACTCCAGTCCTCAAGGGCCACCAACAGGTCAGGTTTTAGGATATCCGTGCATCAGCACAGGTGGCTCAATCAGTCCCAGCTTCAGCACAGGTGGCTCAATCAGTGGCTCAGGCTTCGAGCAACCTATACTGAAGCAGGGATATCCTCAAAACCTGACCTGTTGGTGGCCCTTGAGAACTGGAGTTGCCCAGCCCTGCTTTAATGCCTTTGGTGGTACATGGGTCAGTAACACAATATTCAGCCCGCTGACCGACATGTTGAAAAACCTGACTAATTATTTGAAGTCACGCATGACTTTAACCCCTTGAGTGTGTTGCACGGCCATATAGCACACAAGTGGCTTAAAGCTGCAGTTCAGTCAATATCCTGCATGTGTGTGTTTTTTAATAAATCAGTTCTGTAGTAAGAAAAAATACTTTTAGCATTTTCTGTTTTAAATAACAACAACTTTGAAAGACCAATTTTCTTGTATTCTATTTTAACAAGCATGCTTGTTCCTATAGCAACGATTTACATTCCCCATATTTAAAGATGTCGCCAAACTTTGACGATCAATAGATGGAGAACGAATTGACTGGCAGCTACGTAGTTTTTTTTTAGGTAAGTAGAGATTGCCCAGATTAAACTATTAAAGTTAAAAAAAAAACTAAAAAAAAAAAACTAAAAAAAAAAAGGGAGCCTGAAATGCAGCTTTAATAGTATGTTTGATACAAAGTAGCAGTTATGTTTATTAGGAGGGTGCTGCATGTGTTTACCGAAGGTGCTAAGGTGGAGACAATCCACCCAGTATTACAATACATCACACTGTTATTGTTGGTTACAACTGCAGCTCATATTCCGAAACATATGACACAAAATTCAATAATTAAGAGCAGCTATTCACTGTCTGGCTTCTCCTACTTACAGAAACTATACTCAAAAACCAACTCCAATCCTCAAGGGCCACCGATAGGTCAGGTTAAGGGTATCCCTGCTTCAGCAAAGGTGGCTCAATCAGTGGCCATCAGTGCGGAAGCAGGGATATCCTGAAAACCTGTCCTGTTGGTGGCCCTTGTGGACTGGAGTTGGCCGCCCTGCACTAGAGAATGCATGTACTGTAAGTAGTCCAACACATGTGCAATTAATCTCTCTCCTAAGCAGCGTACAATCTAATTCGAGTGCTTCAGCATATGGAGATATTTAATAGCTGAGACATTTAATGATTAACCCCTTCAGCTATTGCTTAACTGGCAAACTAAAGTGATCTGCACACCAGGAATAAGTTTAATTAGCATCAATATTCTTACAAATTACTGCAACAGGAATAACACAATATAGCACTCACGTAAACGCCGCTTTCATTTCCATTGCGACACTGTTTCTTGTAATAAATGGTCACTCAAAGTACCAGATGTTTATAGCATGTGGTTTGTCCAGGTGACAATAGTAAGGCTGGAGTCTTCCTATAGGGCAGGAGTGGACAACTTCAGTCCTCAGGGGCCAACAGGACAGGTTTTTAAGGCTATCCCTGCTTCAGCACAGGTGTCTCAATCAGTCCCAACTTCAGCACAGGTGGCTCAATCAGTGGCTCAGTCAAGACACAGATACAAGCAGGGGTATCCTAAAAACCTGCCCTGTTTGTGGCCCTAGAGGACTGGAGTTCACCACCCCTGATATAGGGCAACTAACAGGGACAGGGTGTTCGCTAATGGTGGCATTGCCGCTGAGCTGAATAAACTTGCTATCTCTGCCATTTTAGGTCTCAATACTGTTTATTTTAATGATTTTTTTGTAGTGTTTTACGTAAAAACAAGGAATATTTTTAGCAATCCAAACATAAGAAGCAAAATGTTATTTTGTTTTGCAGTTAGAATGACACAGAGAAGCATTTAACAATATAATAAGTTATTCCTCCTTCCCCTCCCTATTTTGTACTGTTTGTGTCAATATCAGTAGTGGTTTTATGGAACTACTTGAGTACTTGTGGGAAGACGGGCATTGTTACAGTGACGCACGGGGGTTATAATGGGATGCATCCTGTACACTTATTTTTTCCCCTTTGCCTGTGTCAAAAAACCCACAAGATCCTCCGTGTCTAATGAATTTGAGTCAAGTTCGTATATCTGATGCAGCTGCCAGCAGAACAAAAAGTTTGATCATCAAAAATAGCCGCATACCAGAACATGTTCCAAATGTCAATTTTAATGGCAAAGATGATGTTTTTGGAGCTAGATTGATAACATCCTTTCTCCTCAAAAAGCATGTTTTTAATAAGCCCCTCGCATATGTTTTGTATACAGTCCAGGTAAAGAAATATGAATTCCTACACTGCGGAAAATGAGAGGTTGGATGGCTAATCTCTTTCAAATGAAAATATCATTTTAATCCATTGTGTCTTCACGAGAAGTAGTTTAAGGGTTTCTTTGTTCAATCCTTTGGCCAGGTTTCAGACAAAAATGATATTAATTTTCAAATGTAAATCTCTTGATCATAAACACCTACACTGAGACAAAAATAAATAAATAAAAATGAAATGCCGAGTTTTTATCATTAAATTATGCACATATTGTAGTTTGCAAGAGCAAATTCTTTGCGAGGAAAATTAATGTCTTGGGGTGCACGATAAAAGTCAAGAGAACTACTCAGCTAGAAAATGTTGAATGGAAGAATATTAAGAGAATTGTGATAGCACTCAATCTCTAAGTCTGTAATTACTTCTTACTTAGTGTCGTCATATCAGCAAGAATCCCATTATCATTTTAATAACCTGCCTCCACGTATCTGCTGCTGCTGGTGCACATTGCTAAGAAACGCTCTGCACATGTGCCTCGCTTGTACATGCATTGTATGTAATGCTGCTGCTGCACATTGCTAAGAAACGCTCTGCACATGCATTGTATGTAATGCTGCTGCTGCACATTGCTAAGAAACGCTCTGCACATGTGCCTCGCTTGTACATGCATTGTATGTAATGCTGCTGCTGCACATTGCTAAGAAACGCTCTGCACATGTGCCTCGCTTGTACATGCATTGTATGTAATGCTGCTGCTGCACATTGCTAAGAAACGCTCTGCACATGCATTGTATGTAATGCTGCTGCTGCACATTGCTAAGAAACGCTCTGCACATGTGCCTCGCTTGTACATGCATTGTATGTAATGCTGCTGCTGCACATTGCTAAGAAACGCTCTGCACATGCATTGTATGTAATGCTGCTGCTGTATTATACGTTCCATCCACAATGCATGCTACCTGCGTGCTGACACAGGAACGGTGAATGTGAATGTGGAGGCGTGCCTTGGAGGTTAAGGTGTTAGCCACAAAGTTGTGGGTTCAATTCCAGCCAGGGAGCTTGCCTCTTCTGCGTACTCTTAGGCCGCGCCTATAGTGCTGTCGATGCCGACACGAGGGGTGACATCGCCCGTCGCCACAGGTAAAAGTTATATTTCGCCGGGCGGCAGCACCGCGGGGTTTCCTGACCTTATATTGGTTCAAGGGCCATCACATGAGGCGAAAGCTATTGAAAAATCAAGTTTTGCCGGCTACCAGTTTTCACCACGGCGACGTCGCATTGTCGCCGTCGCGCTTACTATAAGCGCACGCGGCGGCGGCGGCAATGCATTTGTTTTCGGGCGACGTTGCGTCGCCGGCACTATAAGCGCGGCCTTAGGCAAAACACTCCAGGGTATATTTGAAAAACAAGTTTATGTATTTTTCTGTGTCTTTTGAGGTAAAATGACAATTATATTTACAGAATGCTGTTAAAAAAAGAAGAAGGATTTGGGTTTTATCCTTATTATTTATTTATAATGCACGACAAGCAGGTCAAAGCTATGCCTGGGAGAGACAACGGGCTGTGATAACACAATGAATAACAACAGACAACACAATAAGTCCGGAGAAGCGAAGGTTTCTCCAGCTTTGCTCTGGTTCTTTCCTTGGTGCATTTATAATGCCGTTTGCTTCCTGATGTACAGCATCACAGAACAAAATATCCGATTGCTTTGAATAGGAGCAGTGAGGTCTAGCGCCAGGCACGAGCCCGATCACATACAGCTTTACAAATATTCTGTTGATGTACTGATTCCTGATATAGAATATATATATACATATACAGTATACTGTATCTATACAGTATATCTATATTTGGATCCAAATCATTCATTCACCTGGGCCCTAATGCATACGCTTTAAAGACCTCAAAAGTCTGCCAGTGTACCAAATACTGAATGCAAGGAAAATCGAAACATACACAGCCCCACATATATCAAGGGAAAGATCCCCTTGAAAAGGACGAGACTTTTCTCAAATTAATTCTGGTGCTGTTTTTTTTAACTAGTGTTGCAGTTAGGAACTTTAATAAATATCTCTTTACCGCCTTTATTCAATATTCTGTGATGCTGCACCCCTATCTGGCTATAAAGCATAAGTCCCCCCTGCCCTGTTTTTGTACCAAGGCGGGAATAAGGGGGGTCCTCAGAGCTGGATGCAGAAGGTTTCAACTCCAGGGGGGCCGGGCCGCTGCCTTCCATTCTGGGAAAAACAGCTGCTTTAGGTTTTCGTTCAAGCCTGTAGTAGTCAACAGCACAGACGTCCTCGGTACTCCGCGTCCTGGCTTTGTGAATCTGACCGCAGATAACATCATCAAGGGCAAATCAAGGTCACTGGACACAAGTGAAAAAAAACCCCTGCTTATTGGACAGATCCACCAATGACAGGGTTTTCAACTGGCGCTCCTGCTGCGTCAAATGCGGTCCTCAAAGAGCTTTGATGGAGCCCTTGGTCTCTCCGCTGCCCAAGCAACTAATATAAGAAATAGCCGGAGCAAAGTCCAGTCCTTCACAGTAAACTCGCTTGTCAGTAAAGGTAATGCAGAATATATATCGGCTCTCAAAACGCTGAAATATTATCATTTTCCAGTTTTTCAATGCAGCTAAAATGATGTTATGTTAAGCTTGTGGCCCCTATACTCCTACATGTTTTCTCATCTGGAGCCTTTGAGAAGTGGTGGAAGTGCCCGGATAATTCATGCACAGAGAACAGTAAGCCCGGGCACATCTGTATGCAACAGAGATTTTTTGTTCTGATTCATTCTTAGTGACATTACATCTGTTTTTTGTTTCTATCACAGAAAGCACAACTTCCCCGTCTGCTTTCTACCCGTAATTTTCCTTACGCATAAAATGAATCTCGAGAAAGGTTAGATTAGGGAACTGATCTTGCTAAATTTAATCAAAAGTTTACATTCGCATTTCCCTTTGATGATGTAACAACTGTGAAATTGTATTTCAAAGGGATGGCAACGCCTTCGTGAGAAATGACAAGTGCAATTTACAGACTGCAAACCGAATTTTCTTGGAAATGTATTTTCCACCCCCCCCCCCCAAAAAAAATAGAAGCCTGCAAATTCCTCTGAATAATATTCTTTAAACAACAAAACATACAAGATAAACGTATCTACATGGGTCAGGGTCATTCAAATGTTTTGTAAAGGCTGATTTTAAAAGAGCATAGCAAACGTGAAAGAAGTGAGACCTGTGTGGTCGTTCAAGCAGGAGTTCCCCTTTTATAGCAACCTCCCTCCTTTTAATTTTATTTTATAAAGAAACCCAGGCTGCAACTTCCCGTAAAGGGCTGCAGCATGTAAGAGACACGGGATATCTTTCTCTCAGTCTCTGCCAAGATGGCTACCGGGCCGCTTCCTGCTGGCAAGCCAATTATTAAGGAGTTGCGTCAGAGTTCCTCTCACTAATTGTCTCACTGACAGCTTCCTGTGTGTCGTCATTTCTGTACATACTAGGGAATCCCCTGGGCCTTATAAGGTGGGAAGAATAGTACAGATTGCTCCTTTTACTCATTTTATAAGAAAGCCCCTTTCCTTAAAAAGGAAAAATAGTTTACAGCAGCAATCAGAACCAGTGGGGGCCCACGTCATTTTTCTCGGGGGTTATGTGCTGGTGCTTCTGGGAAGTCAATATGGCTGCCATCCAAGCCTTGCTCGCATGGGCCAATGGGAAGCTGCAATCTCATCAAAGCATGACATGCCAGCTTCCCATCGGCCATCTTTGATTTCACTTTCTTTTTAGCAGCACATACAAAGGATTATGTTCTTGTGAAGCAAGGGGTTCCCAGTATGTGGAATAGCACAGTTCAGCTATGGGGGGGGGGGGGTCCCTACAATTCCAATTATGCAAATATAAAATTCAAATATATTTGCTTTGTTTTACGGTCATATTTTGTCATTATCTGAGCACCCTACATCTTCAGTAATGAAATTAAATATAGTTGATTCATTAAACTCACTAATTCTAATACATATTTCAAAAATAAAAACCGTGTCCTAGTTTTACATTTTGTTTTGAGTCTGTGCCTTAAAGACACCGTGCAATGTTAAAGCAGCAAAAACATGTGACATCTTATGTACTGTATATATATATATATATATATATATATATATATATATATATATATATAGGTTTTTTTTTGTTTGTTTTTAACAAATCAGTTCTGTAGTAATAGATAATAGTGAGTCTTTTTATTTATTTATTATTACATTCTTAATGCCATTTGTAATGAGTTGTAATATACTAAGCATCCTCTGATTTCTATAGCAGGATTTAGCACACTTCACAAGAAGTGCAAGATCTTTCTAAGGCCGCGCTTATACTGCGCGTGAAGGTGACGCGACGGGTGATGTCACCCGCTCCCGTCGCCGCCAGCGAAAGTTGTAATTCGCTTTGTGGCGACGTCGCAAGCGACCAGGTTCAGAGGCTGTCACTTGTGGCAACAGCCTCTGAAAAAATCAAATTTGACCGGCTTCCAAATTTCGCGGCGCTCCCGTCGCTCCGCGCTTACTATATGCAATACATTTGTTTTTGGGCAACGTCGCGTCGCCGGCACTATAAGCGCAGCCTAACACTTTCCTGTTTGTGATCATTTGTTGCCAATATTGCCAGCAGTTTGCGTTGCAAACTGAAACAATAGTCAATGTTACCCTAGTAACATTCAGATACATTGTACAGTAGCTGCTGAGTTACACTGACTGAAGGATTGATTGGTAAGTGAAAGGCACAGATTTAGAACATTAGCACCAAACTGTTGCCAGCTTAGGTAAGACTGTAGAATGATACGTTGTCACACGCTTCACATATAGAAAGAAGAAGAAAAAGGCGTGGGGACGGGGGGGGGGGGGGGTGGCGGTTAGGAGGGATTGTAGTATCGCTGCTTTAATATAAATCACTATAAACATTATTCCAAGATATGCCAGCTAATTGATAGCCAAGATAAAGCTTAACATATACGGCGCCCACACACCTCCCAGCGACTCGCTGCATTCCCGTAACCTAACTGTGTAATGCTTTGGGAATGTATAAACAGGACCTGCTCACCAGCTGCATCGGGATTTAGGGACTCGCAGTGAGATACATTCGGGTTCATTCATGGGGAGTCGGAGTGGCTCGGTGAGCAAAGGCGCCGACTGGGAAAACTATGAGACCGGGTGCCCCCGGGGTCAGCTCCTTGTGACCTTTTGGTCACTGTATCTTTACATTTGATTGTAAGGTATACGGGGCAGGGACTCGTGGCTTCACTGAGCCTCTGAGTAACATGTGCTGAAGCAGGGACTCATTGAGCCACCTGTGCTGAAGCTGGGATATCATGAAAACCTGACCTGTTGGGGGGGTGGGACTTGCGCTCCTGGTCTAATGTACTGTACTGGCCCCATTATAAGGCAATGTTTTCTTTGTTTTTTTGTTAAAATAAAGTTAATTTGAAAAAATCCATACTCACCTTATAATCGTTAGGAAGGTCAACGAGAGAGAGGAGAGGGTGAGCGAGAGAGAGGAGAGCGAAAGAGAGATACACACAGACACAGAGAGACAGTCACACAGAGAGAGACTCACTTAGAGCAAGTGACACACACACACACACACAGAGTGAGACAGACAGAGAGACACACACAGACACACTGAGACAGTCACACAGAGCGAGAGACACACTTAGAGCGAGTGACACACACACACACACAGAGTGAGAGGGACACAGAGAGAGAGACACACACACACAGACATACACAGAGAGAGAGAGACAGTCACACAGAGCGAGACAGACACACACACGCATAGAGTGAGTGACACACACACAGAGTAAGAGAAACACAGAGAGAGAGAAACACAGAGAGAGAGAGAGAAACATACACACAGACATACACACAGAGCGAGAGCGACACACACAGAGCGAGAGACACACAGAGAGACACAGATACACACACAGAGGTACACGCAAAGAAGGAGACACGCAAAGAAGGAGACACACAGAAACAGACACACACAGAGACACAGAGAGAGAGAGACAGACAGACACACAGAGAGAGACACACGCAGAGAGAGAGACACACGCAGAGAGAGAGACACAGAAAGATAGAGAGAGACACACACAGAGCAAGAGAGACACCCAGAGCAAGAGAGACACACAGAGCAAGAGAGACACACAAAGAGCAGGAGAGACACACACAGAGCGAGAGACACACAGAGAGACACAAATACACACACAGAGAGACACACGCAAAGAAGGAGACACACTGACACCCATACAGAGGAAGACACAAAGAGACACAGAGAGAGACAGAGAGAGAGAGACACACACACAGAGACACATACATAGAGACACACACAGACACAGAGATAGACACAGAGACACACAGACACACAGACACACAAACACACACACACACACAGAAAGAGTGCAAGAGTGTAATCTGTTTTATTTCCAGTTGCTTATAAAATTAGAGGTTTGCTTTATTTTCAGGGTCACACTACAATTGGGCAAATACGGAAATGTATCACAGGAACAAAACCAAACAGCGTTTGCACCTTCCTGTATATTTGCTAGGTTGCCTGGAGTCTCCTCAGCATCCTTTTATATCTGTCATTTGCAAGTGTCTGTCGGTCACCTTCTGTCACCTAGATCCACGAAGCTCCGAAATATCAGGACTCATATCACCTAAACCAAGAGTGGATGTTACGTATGTTCCCGGAGTTAACATGGTATTCTCAAAGCTAATTATGTCCCCACGCTACATGTCATTAACACAGGCCCAATGTCAGGTTATTGAAGCGTAACCTTGCGTTCTCTTACACGGACCCTACACAGACCCTACACAAGCCTTATTTCCGGGTATGGATAGCAGTGATCCCGAGTTTAGCTGTAGCCTCAGTGGCTGCTCAGCTCGGGACTAACACAGACGGTTATAATTGTCAGAGTGGGCGGTATTCTTGGTGGAGCCAGACGTCCCCTGCGCCCGTCAGCACCGTCCTCTCTGCTACATTGTAGCTATCCTTGCGGACAATTACAAGTCACGGTTATTTCCCTGCTACCCATGATGCCCGAGCCCTTGCATGCTTACAGCGGATCGGATACCAGGCGCCGGCTGATGCTTCCGGATGCCGCGGTGGACATATTGTTATATGCTTTTAAACGGCATCATTTCTGTGCGTGCAATATTTACCCCCCTAATTCTGCCAATATATATTTTCGTTACTTATTACACGACTGGTTCTGCACTCTCTTTTCTTTTTTTATAACTTAAATAACGGTCAGTCCCTACATTAACCTTAATGGACTTTATTTGCTACGCAATGCTATGATAATTTATCATTTGCATCTCATTATAGTTACTAGGGTGACCATATTTTTCCTGGGACAAATGTCGCGTTTGTGCGGCTGGCGCTTGTCAGCACAGACGCAACCAAAAAGCGGGACTTTTGCTAAAATTTCGGGACTCTGGGAGAAAGAACAAAAAAACAGGACTGTCCCGGCTAAATCGGGACATCTGGTCACCCTAATTATAACCAACGTCCCTTATGGTTAACGCTATGCATTTTACGGGAGAAAACGTGGTTTAACGTTGGCGTATTATCCTTTGAGTACACGCCGATAGCCTTGACGCCATGTTAGGTGATTTAGCGGAGCTTTGTGGCTTAGGGCCTACAGACTTTCTGCTTCCTGGACAATTTTCTACATCAGAGGCGGCCAACTCCAGTCCTCAACGGGACACCAAAAGGACAGGTTTTCAAAATATCACTGCTGCAGCACGGGTAGCTCAGTTAGTGAGCTGCCTGTGCTGAAGCAGAGACTGATTGAGCCACCTGTGCTGAAGCAGGGATATCCTTAAATCTGACCTGTTGGTAGCTCCTGAGGACTGAAGTTGGCCACTACTGTTCTACATCAATAAAAAGCTCTTTGCAGGAACCTTCCAGAAAAATTGTGCGAATTCTTCATTTCCAAAGACTTGGCCCCAAAGTTTCTCGCCAAACCGTCTCAGAATCTCCCATCGACGCACTGCTTATCCCATTGCCCCCACCCATAAATTACTTCAAAGCTTGCAATTTGAAACAGGTGCTTAATCACTATTACATTTTCATTGCCATTAGGGGTTACCATGGCAACCTCCATTTGCTTAATATGTACAAATGGTAGCAGCCATTTTCCATTTCCCAACGTGGATATACATTCATTTTTTTAACACTAGACACACACCTGAAGCAAGCAGAGGGAATTAGTGCTTTAAAAATATATGTAGGTGCTGGATTTTGCTCCCACTATCATAATGAACACAGATCCGTTTCTAATAATACTAACTATCCCTCTTTGAACACCAACTTGAAAAATGATAACCCCTACTAACAACTAAACATGGCTATTAGAAGCACTGCAGCTGTTGGATTGCTCAGGAGATCACAGCACGGTACTGTAACTGTAGTTTTGCTGTAGTTCAGTGCAGTTATCATGTGAAAAACACGCTCCAAACCTGTCTCAAACGGGTGAGATCTTTAATACAGCAAAATCGCTCTTATACGGATTCCCCCAGGAGACGGATATTTCTTTTTAAAATAAATGCTCTACTTCCCAGCCATTACAGCCACAGAAAGGGCTGCTGAGGACCTATTATTAACTGTATGTTCTTTATGATGGTACATAGAAATCCACTCCACCTCGTTTCCTTATACAAACTAATCCCCGGTCGTCGAAGCAAGCATTTCTGACACTGAAACACAAACACATGTCAACTCCAAGCAACGTGGCAGCCAAGTGATTTCGGCAAGGGGACTGTCCGCATGCTAAATGCACTAAGAAGGGGGATCGGGGGAATATATCTGGGCAGCTGTAATGTGAATGGAGTAAGAGGGGTAGGCATTCAAGGCTTTGGTCCCACACTGACAACGTCTGTGAATATGGAAAAACTACTACAGGGAGTCCTCGGTTATCCAACGGAATCCGTTCTGGAAGTAGCGTTGGATAGTGAATCCGTTGTAAAGTGAGTCCCATGTTAATCAGTGGCGGTGAGCGTTGGATAGCGCATTCCGGCGTTGAAAAAACAGCCCTTAGCGTTGCAATGTAAAGCGTTGGATATGCCATTCATTGTCAAGTGAAACTTTGGATAACGAGGACAGCCTGTATCTACTTATCCCACAGTTTATCTACCTGTAAATGTGTGATCAGATATTGTGCATTTCATCCTGTAACTTTGAAGCACGTCAAGTTCTTCGGACATTTCACCCAATAGACTTGACCTCTGATGCTTAATTAGAAGCTGCTTTCGATTGTATTTACACTGCTATGGATTGTGCAATTAAAGCAGCAATGTAACGCCCCACTCCCCTTTTCACACCAGATTAGAGCCCGGGGGTGGGGGGGGGGTGGGGGGACGGCTTCTCCTGGGTTGAACTATTGACCGCTCAGTTCCCAAGATATTTATTACAGGTATAAATCTGCAGAAGGGTGATGGGAATGGCCATCCAATAACGTAGCCATTTGTTTCCCTAGCAGGGAGATTTAAAACACACTAACTTCACCAGTAAGTATATTGGGAGCTAGGGAGAGAGGAGTCCCCGGAGCTGAAAATAACGAGGTTCAGCTCAGGGTGACCCCTTGGTTCTGACCATCCTGTAGACAAAACAGGGGGCTAACAAAAAAAATGAGGGGAGATTTCTGCTTTAATTCATAGCGAAGAAAACATTCACCTTACATAGTTACATAGTTACATAGTTGATGAGGTTGAAAAAAGAGTCTCGGTTATCTGACCTAAACAGGACCAATACCTTGTCGGATAACCGAAAATGACGGATAATACGGAATGTATTATCCCTCCCTCTTCTTCTGACTTACCAGGCTTACCGGCGGCCGAAGATGAGGAGGACTGAAGACCACAGAAGCGGCACCGGAGGAAGACAGAAGGCGGCAGGAGAAGAGGAGGACTGAAGACCACAGAAGCGGCACCGGAGGAAGACAGAAGGCGGCAGGAGACGAGGACCATGCCAGCAGAGGAATGGAGTTAAAGCAGCGGGCGGCGGGAGCGACAGGAGAAGACCATGAGACCCTGTGTGTGGAGCAGGAGCAGAGCGGCACACAGGGACTGATGGTCTTCTTCTGCTTCCGCCGCCCGCTGTTTTAACTCCATGCCTCCACTGACATGGTCCTCTTTTCTGCCGCCAGCTGTCTTCCTCCGGTGCCACTCCTGTGGTCTTCAGTCCTCCTCTTCTGCTGCCGCTGCCGGTAAGCCTGGTAAGTGAGAAGAAGAGGGGAGACCCGCAGATGTCGGATAAAACAGAGTGTTGGTTAACCAAAAGTGGGATAACTGAGACTCTACTGTACGTCCATCAAGTTCATCCTATGCTAACTTTAGACGACAGATACATATCCTATATTTGTACTTACAGTATATTGATCGAGAGGAAGGCAAACAAAAACCCCAGTGACACATCATCCAATGATATCTCATAAGGGGAAAATAAATTCCTTCCTGACCTTAAATATTGGCAATCTGATTACTCCCTGGATCAGCATCCTTCCCATGTTAACTTCTTTGGTATATAACCTGTATATCTTTCCTTTCTAAACAAGATGTTCTATTCCATCTAACAATAAAAATTGACAACCACAAAATTATGGAAATATGAGTGGTTATTACATGGTGCAACAGCCTGCAGAGGCATTTCAATGGATACTAATTCTGCCCAGTACAGTATTTACCTATGCGTTTTGGAGGTGTTTGACCCTGTTATCAGGTTCTGAACTTCTTGCCAATTCTCCAATTGGCAAATAGGTATAACAGTTTTCTCTTTTAACCAGACCCAAGACAGGCGAGAGCGCGCACGCACGCACTCCCCCACTACAAAAAATTGTGCAGTCAAGTTTCTAGCACGTGGGGAGTCATCTGGGCCACAGTGCACTGAGTCAGCCTCACCCTGGGAGAGTCGCCTAAATGATCATGGCTGAAACTGTCCCCTGAGGGTAATGAAGAGGTGCTGAGGGTCAACGACTTGTAAAGGAGAAGGTAGGTGCACTCACAATTACAGTGAAGAGCTGCCAAGGATGCTCAGAAAGCTCCAGTGAGTTGGGGTAGAGCAAATCCTGGGAAGAAAGAAGACAGTGCTCCAGTCGTCCTGGAAAAAAATGTTTTAATAGTGCAAAAGTGCAAGGATCAACATTTTGGTCCTAGTGTGGACCTTTGCTTTGATAAAGAATCAATTTTTTGGTCCTAGTGTGGAACTTTGCCTTGATAAAGAATCAACGTCTTGGTCCTAGTGTGGAACTTTGCCTTGATAAAGAATCAAAGTCTTGGTCCTAGCGTGGACCTTTGCCTTGATAAAGAATCAAAGTCTTGGTCCTAGCGTGGACCTTTGTTAAGACAAAGGCCCACGTTTTTGCACTACTAAAACATTTTTTTGCCAAGAGCACTGGGGTGCCATCTTCTTTCTTCCTGAGTGTCTGTGTGTGACATTAATAAACACAGAAGTGTGTGTGTGTGTTGTTACTTTTCACTAAGGAACTTGTGCGCTCGCAGTTTTCCTTCATAACGCTATGGGAACCTTGTTTCTGAACACTTTTTAATTGCACTGAATCACAGCTAACATTATGCTTCATTCATTTAACTCGTTAAGCACTTTCACATTTTTTTCTAAGTTTAGTGAACAAGTCAATAAGAAATAAATACATTTAGTGTGGGTCCCGGCTGGAGCGGAGTTTCCCCTGACGGGGTTAGCAGGTTTGAATCATGTTTTGATCAAATGATAGAACTAAATAGCTCCTTTGTTACTAGACTTACCCTGAACACGTAGAATTTCCCTAATAAATTGCAAGCCAACAAAGGATCTGTGTATTTGTTTCCCATAAATGTACCTATGTATGCTACGGTGTCTTCGGTTAGGGAATATACGTCTACAAGAAACACTTACTGAAACCTTTTCATAAACACTGTTAAGTCAGCAATACGCCCTCCCCCCCGAAGCCTATATTACTTCACCTCACTCTATAGTCTTATTCTACATTGCCCGAAAATCCCCTCTACCTATATTGTTCATTCTCGCATTATACATATATATATATATATATATATAAAAAAGAAGACCGGGCAGAGACCAGGTAAGAGAGTTACAGAGGCCTCACACCTCCCCCGGGACGGTCCCGCGCCCCTTCTAAAGATTCCCGCGCCCCCCACTTTGCGCACCGCTGCTATAATCTATCAATAGGAAAGGAATGTCCTCTTGTTAGATGGGACACATAAAATAATAAGGTAACGTTTACAATGTAATAAAAAAAAATACGGTGGCATTTTGGTAGTTTAGAGGCATACTGGAGGCTTAAAATAATCAAAAACAGAAAGGCGTTTTTCTACCACTTATCTCGATCAGTGCCACAAGTGACCCCGCGGTGTCCTCGGAGGAATACAAATTGTAAGAGACCAGACATTTTACATAAAAAGTATATTTTTTGTTGAAAGATGACACATTCTCTGATTTACACCAACATAAAAGGACGGATGCTAAGGGAATAGGGGAGACATTTATTTGCCGACTCCTCCAACAACCAAGGGGTTAAAATGAAACGACGACGTGGGTGACACAACTGCAGCAAGACTTGATACATTTGTATTTTCTCTTGCAATTACAAAAAGAAATAATAAAAACGTGTTAATTAATGAGGATGTGTCTTTAGAAAGGATGATATCATACTTCTACTTTAAAAACATAAATGGAGAAAGAATATTTCAATTCAACTCGTTATCCACTAAAGAAAGAGGCAAATGCAGACATCACGGGTAAAAATATAACTTTCTCTTTGGTATTTTATTTTAAAAATCAGATACATCGCTAATACATCTCCTCAAATATTCAATAAAAACCACTGTCTAATCCAGCGCTGCGCAAACTGCGGGGTGCGCCCCCAGGGGGCGTGAGATTTTTCTGGGGGGGCGCGGGCTGTTGCAGAGGCACCGCGCTCTTCCCCGAGGCATTTCATTTAAATCCGGGGGGTAGCGTCAGGCCACTGCAGCACTCCACTTACCTTGTTTCAGCCGGCTGTGTGACGCGTCGCCATGGCAACACAGCGTCAAATGACACAGCGGGACCCTGTGGCGTGATGTCACATGACCCCGGCACGCCGGAAACTAAGGAAGGGGGGCACGAGCCCCGGGTGGATCAGGCAGGGGGGGGGGGGAGGGCAGTGCGAATAGTTTGCGCACCCCTGGTCTAATGCACTTTTAATGAACAAACGTCTGTGAAACGGCGCACATTACTGTTACTTTTACAGAGCATCAAAAAATCTACGCAGCGATTTCCTGTGTGCAAGAAAAATGTTACACACACAACAATTGGAACAGTATATAGAAATGGGTGCTAGGCTATATGGGTTTGTCGTATATGAGGGGTCGCCAACTACAACCCTCAAGGGCCACCAACAGGTCAGGTTTTAGAGATAGCCCTGCTTCAGCACAGTGGCTTAGTCAACGTTGACTGAGCCACCTGTGCTGAAGCAGGGATATCCTTAAAACCTGACCTGCTGGTGGCCCTAGAGGACTGGAGTTGGCCACTTCTGCCCTATATCATAATCGTAATATGGCATTATAAACATCACAATCATTTACATAAGATTACAAATAGAGAAAACAGCGTTTTATGATCCCAGAATGGGGCTAGAAGCATCGAGTCTCTATTTTATATGCCATTGGGCAAATGGTTGTAATGTTGAAATGATCGTATTGTTGTTAGTTACAAAGTTACAGTTACATAGTTACATAGTTGATGATGTTGAAAAAAGACACGCCATCAAGTTCAACGTATGCTAAACTTAGACGACAGACACTTTATCCTATATTTGTATTTATAGTATTTTGATCCAGAGGAAGGCAAACACAAACCCCAGTGACACATCATCCAATGATATCTCATAAGGGGAAAAATAAATTCCTTCCTGACCCCAAATAACAGCCATCAGATTACTCCCTGCATCAACTTTGTTGATAACTTAAGAGCGCGTGAAAGCGGTCATGTGACCACGGCGACCCCTAGAAACGGATGGCAGAGGGGCGCATACTTCCGGTCGTGTCCTGAGCCACATGGGAACTCGGGACGAGGTCTTCATATAACAGTATTTCTCCTTATGTCGCTCTGATAGTGTAACCAGAGCCGGACATGGATGTGTGCAAGCACGGCGCGTCCCTACCCTGCCGGACAGGGCTCTTTAACTGGCGGCCGGAGGGTCAGACGCAGCCTGCGGCCCTCGGGCTCGCAGCTGCCCAAGCAGTACATTAGCAGGGGCAATTGTTAACACTAAAACCTCGTGTGCATTAAGGTAATGTTACTACACATGCTATGGGTGTGATGCATGCTGAAATACTATCATTTCCATGCTTTTACATCTAATATTACATTAGAGTAAGCTGCTGAAAAGAGGACATTCTGTACTGCAGGCACAGGGGCACCGGGTCACGTGCCTGAGGTCACAAGGAGGTCGGATATGGGCCCACCCACTTCAAAGGCAGTGAAATTACCACTGAGCTAAGGGAAACGTAACTGTGAAGTGAACCTCATCTTCAGCAGTGGACCACTGCGGATTAAAGGTCCTAGAGCGGGGGCGGGGGGGGGGGGGGAGGCAACTACAAGCATCAAGGGCCACCAACAGCTTTTAAGGATATCCCTGCTTCAGCAGAGGTGACTCAATCAGTGGCTTGAACCACCTGTGCTGAAGCAGGGATATGAATTAGACCCTGACCTGTTGGTGGCCCTTGAGGACAGGTGTTGGCCACTTCTGTCCTGGAGTAAAAGCGATGCAAGAAGAAGCAGCGATTTGGCGGGGTCTGTATGCTGAGTAATGGTGCCCCGCGCTATAAACCACTTATATTCCAATTTGTGCCTCCCTCTGTCTCAATCTGCCTGCCGTAAACACACCTTACAGTATCTCCCCAATTAGTTACAACAAGGAATATGCTACATAGTATTTGCTCGCTTAACTGCTACAATATGAAATTTGTGTAATCAAATATTATTTTATTAGCAGGACAGGCATGATTTTAATCTCCCTACGAGTAATGTGAAAGTGGGGATGCTGGCCTACGCTACACCAAACAAAGGCAGGAACGTCCTAAATCTACAAGGGCTTTCTCACGTTGCATGCCCTTTGGGGATTTTATTGTTAATTAGGACTTTAAGCATTCAAGCATAAGGATTTCTGTTTGGTTATGTGCCACTTTAAGCCGACGAAGATCGCTGTAATGTGCAGAACAGATGTGTTGTGAATAAGGCAAGTGGATTTATAAATACATTTTTCTAATCGCACACTGCCGCCGCACACTGCTGCCGCACATTGCGCACAGCTGCTGTACACTACCGCCACACACTGCCGCCGCACACTACCGCCACACACTGCCGCCGCACACTGCCGCCGCACACTGCCGCCGCACACTGCCGCCGCACACAGGTGAAAAGCCAGATTCTGGTTTATTTTTTATTGTGACCCTTTAAAAATGCAAAACATTATTAATGTCCAATTAATTTGCAGGACAGAAAACATCACACGCCCCCGTACTACCCTCACGCTTAGGATTGCAATATGAAATAAAAGAGCAATTTGCCACTGGCGACATTACAGAATGGAGCTAATCACCAGCAACGATACAAAAAAAGCATCCTGGGGCATTTCCGTGAATACAAAGAATTAGGGGTTTGGCAGGCAGGAAAGGGTTAAGGTCGCACAACTGCTCAAGAGTTGAGGTCATATTTCAGAAGTGGCCAACTCCAGTCCTGAGAGCCAACACCACGTCAGGTTTTCAGGGTATCCCTGCTTCAGCACAGGTGGCTCAATCAGTCCCTCTTCGACTGAGCCACTGATTGAGCCACCTGTGCTGAAGCAGGGATATCCTGAAAGCCTGACCTGCTGATGGCTATGAGGACTGGAGTTGTCATATTTAAAGAAAAAAAAACAGAAATCCCTGCTTTGGACAGTAGCTTGCCAGTAATAAAAACTAGCATGAGTGAGAAGGAGAAACAGAATGATGATGATGAAGCTGAAGGTAAAGTTGATAAATGGAGGAAGATCATACAGATGCCTTCATATTGCCAAGTGCTAAACACCCACATTAAAACAGCAGCAGCAGCATTTCTGCAAAGTCAGCCACGGTACTGGATCTGTGACTGTCCACATTATACAGCAGAATATGCCACCGAATCCAGGTGACCCAAACAAGCCCAGTTAATCTGGTATATTTAAAAACACCAAAAAAACAAAAAGGGAATGTCATCACGCAACGTTAAACTATTTTGACCTATTACAGCTGTAACATTGTGGCCATCCTGAGCATTTCTTCTGACACCTCAACATGACAGAGCATGAAGCACCATGGGCCAGAGTTCCTACTGAGAATGAACTCTGTAACCTTGGCCCTTAGAAGTGGAACATTATTGGTAATAATTATTACCCAACCAGACTTGTTTCAGTTCAGAATATAGAGCTCAGTAACGTCTCCCCAGGTCTGCCACTGATTATGCGTGGTATTCCTTCTCTGCTGCCGTTTAAATCACAATATTAACCCCGTCCCAGCCAGTGGCCAGCAATAATGCAGGACATAAAAGAAGCAGGTTTTTTTTTTAACCGCCACAATTTTTTTTTTATAGGATGTGAACCTGGGGAGTGTGGGGGGAATGCGCCAAACGCCAGTCTTTCCAGCTCCAGGGACCCCCTAGCTTTTTTTACAGACCGGTTAAATTATCGGGTTTAAATCTCCCCCAGGTGAAAAACAATATAGCTGCCAAATTTCAGGCCAATAGGAAGCTGCAACATCACTGGTTGTGGCTTTCTATTGGATGGCCATTTAAATCCCCCTTTAAAAACCAGGAAGTAACACCAGTAACTTCCCCAGTAAGCCTCTCTGGGACCTCGCTGAGAATTGTGCAGTTCTGCTCTGGATGACCCTTGTAAAAACCAAACTGAGGTTAGTTAGGGTGGATTGCTGTTCGAATGACCCTGCAGGACCCCAGAGGGGCAGAGGTCAAGAGAAAGAATCAAGACCCTCAAATAGCAGATACACAACATCTGGGTGAACCTGCTCCGGCACAACCAACGGGAAACTATATTTTTGTCAATGGGAAAAAATAAAATATATGTCATTTTGGTGAATAACACATTTAGATGCAAATTACCAGATCTGCCTTCATGAAAGTTATGCTACTGTTCCTAAGGGGACAATTCGTGAAACAGCGTTGAACACTTCCAGATATAGCCTTTGCATTCATTTTCCGAAAGCCCATAGGGTACACTTTTTTTTTCTATTATTTCTACGCTTTTTCATTCAGCTAAAAAGAAGGTTTTTGTTGTTGCGACCGTATTGCACTTAGATTGCAAGCTCTCCGGGGCAGGGATTTCCTTTCTTATTTTCCGGTTTTGTTTGTTGCACTTATGGTATTAGAATTCCCGGCACAGTACCGGTTCTTTTGTAAAGCGCTGAGTAAAAGATATACAGATGTACAATATGTTCACATTCACCTAACACGCGCCTGGCTGCCTGACACATTCTTAGAACACACAATGTGTCGCCGTTGCACAGAAACTCCCGCTGACCCCCAAAAATTGTGATCTGCGGAACGGCAACTTTAAAATATAGAAATCTCTATATAACATTTTTTTTGTAAACCTTGAATAACACACACAACAAAACTTCAACACAATATTCCAAGCCATATCCGTTTTGCCGGCTGCCTAACCTACTGACTGCTACCCTCCCCAATATATCATTCTCCCCCTCCCCTATATATATCATTCTTCCCCCCATGCTGTGTTCTTTGATCAGGAGATAACTGATCTCCTAGTCCAGCCTTGACATGTAATAGCCCTTAGAACTGCTCAAGCTGTCAATATTGATCTATCAGCCTTTGCAGTGTTTGATGTGCCCGGTTCAGTCCCTAAGATTTAACCACTTTGCTGCCAAGCGAAACCAAAACCAGTGCTGGAGAGCAGAGCGTTCCACACGTCTGTGGGGAGGGAGGGGGGTCGCGGGGGGGAGGTTCAAACGTTACTTGATCACTTTTTGTATGTGTCCGATTAGGGGGCTGTTGACACTAAAGTATCCTTGTTACAGTATACTGGCACAATCAGAAAATCCCTTGTCTACTAAACAGCAGTTTTGTAAGAAGCGGAGTACACACCATACTAAACGGTTAGAGATTTGTACAGTATTCACAGACTTACTGTGACCCCATAATGCTGGTGATAGGCAAAATCTGTACAAAATTGCATGGGCGTGTTATGTATGTAAGTATGTATGTAGGTATGTATGTATGTAGGTAAGTATGTATTTAGGTATGTATGTAGGTAAGTACAGGCAGTCCTCGGTTATCCAACGGAATCCGCTCTGGAAGTAGCGTTGGATAGTGAAACCGTTGGAAAGTGAGTCCCATGTTAATCAGTGGCGGTGAGCGTCGGATAACGCATTCAGGCGCCGGATAACGCATTCAGGCGTCGGATAACGGCCCGTAGGGTTGCATTGTAAAGCGTTGGATATGCCATTCGTTGTAAAGTGAAACGTTGGATAACGAGGATTACCTGTATGTATATAGGTATGTATGTATGCATGCAGGTATGTATGTAGGTAGGTATGTATGCATGCAGGTAGGTATGTATGTAGGTATATAAGTATGTATGTATGTATGCTTGCAGGTATGTATGTATGTATGTAGATATATATGTATGTATGCAGGTGGGTATGTATGTAGGTAGGTAAGTATGCATGTATGTAGGTATGTATATACAGCTGTTTATATCGCGCCTACGGTATACGCAGCGCTTTACAAGAGATAATGCAGTACAGGAAATTATAGTAAAATAGCTGCAACTAATGAGATCATAAATAGGAAAGGAAATCCCTGCCCCAGAGAGCTTACAATCTAGTGGTATTCAGCAGGTTTTGTACCTGATAAAAAGTATGTGCAATGAAGCAAAATGTCTTAAACCATCTCAAAATCTATTGAAAGAAGTACAGTATTTTGTGGCTTTCAATCTGACACACTAACCCTCTTGTCCGGTGATATTCCATGGGCCTGTGTTAGTTCTGTTCTATTCTAATTTGTGTTTTCTGAGTACTGCACGCATTATTGGAGATTAGTAAATAAAACATATGTACATACATGTATAGTGAAATGTGGGCTATATGGACTGGATTTCCTTAGCAACTGTTTGTGGTGTGATTCTGAATTAATTCACGTGCTAGCTGTGAATAGAAGATATACAGTTAAACATATGATGTCAATAGTGAAATATGATGTACACATCCAAAAGGCAATGAAGGAGTTAATATGACTCATTGAACTGTTTTTGTTTTCTCCTTAAAAACAGCATCTCCCCCTCGCCTTCCCCCCACCCTCCCCCTCCCCCAAACCGATTTTAACTCATATTCACATAATGTCCTCTGAGCAAATCCTGCTCTTTAAATAGAAAACAATTGTTTTAAGCGTTAGGAAAATCGCGATTTTCTTCATCTCTATCATCGGAGGTTAGCATTGTAACCTGCACGCGTCTCCTTTGTAACCTTCCGCACACTTAGTATTTGAAACACTTATATATCCCGTATGAAGCATCAGATTTTTTTTATTTATTTTTTTAATTAAAAGCAGCGCAAAAAAGAGAGGAAAAAAAAATGTGACTTCCAAAGAAAATAGTTGACATCCTACTGATGCCATAACCCCCGGGGTTCTCAACTCCAGTCCTCAAGAGGCCCCAACGGGTCAGGTTTTCAGGATATCCCTGTGTCAGCGCCGGTGGCTCAATCAGTGGCGCAGTCGAAGAGCCTGCTTCAGCACAGGTGGCTCAATCAGTGATTGAGTCATCTGTGCCGAAGCAGGTGATACCCTGAAAATCTGGCCTGTGGGGGGGGGGGGGGGGCGGGGGAGGTTTCAGGGAGTGGAGCACCCCGAAACGTAAATCTTTTTAAATTCCTCCACCATTACGATAAGGGAATAATACATTTGCCATTAGCGAAGTATAGATGGTCAGCGTGTTTTCCTGCCGGTGCGTTCGGCTCCTCACCTGTTTACCACAACAAGCAGTGGCGCTTCAGCCACGGAATTAAGAAAACTTTCCTATTATTGTTTACAATGTGAGAACACGAGAACAATGGCGCTGGAAGATCTTGACACGTGGCCAGCTTTCTGCAAGTCTGCGGAGACATTGTGATCCTGCCGCTTCCTCGCCGACTACTCATTAATTGGGAAAACAAAACTTCTTGCAAGCATGCAAAAACAGGGCGCCGGGCATTAACCGCTACACTGCCAGAGCATCGTTTAGCCACGCTACAACGTTAAAGGTACTACACACGAAATTAACTAAAAGTAGCGATATAATTAGTGGAATAAATCTTGGTCATTGATTCATTTAAAAAAAGTGTTTAATTGTATAATTAAAGTGGTTTTACCTCTTGGGGTTGGTTGTATTGTTTTTTTTATGCTAGATTTCAAGCAGGGGGTGCCCAGAATTGAACCACTTTGATTTCAGCTCTGGGGACCCCCCTGCTTCCCGAGATACTGAAGCAGCACCAAATAGGTACAGAGTATGTCTGATAAAAGGTTGCGCGGGCCAATAGGAAGCTGCGATGTCACCCGTGGCAGCTTCCAATTGGCCCACGTGATGCAGGGCCTTTAAACAACTATGACAACCCAGCATCACATTAGAGGTAAGTAACTCGGGGTACAGGGGCCCTAGAGCTGAAATTAACGTAGTTCAGTTCCTGAGACCCCCTGCTTCATACCTAAGGAGATATATAACCTGCTTCATACCTCGGGAGATATATAACCTGCTTCATACCCAGGGAGATATATATATATTATTATTTTTATTATTATTATTTTTAGATTCTTTGATTTTTGGAAAATAATTTTTGGAAATCTTTGTTAACAATGTAAATAAATGAGGATTTTTACTTCCCCTATCTGCATTTTTGATTTCCTGCATGTTTAAGGCCCAGTCTCGTGTATCAGGTCAAAAAAAAACAACTTAAGTGCAATTGGCTTCCCGAAAAAACATTCACTCACCCCGAAAGTAACATTTTTACCAAAATGAATGTTTCCTTTATTTTCTGGCTTTGCTGAATTGAAGCCTATCAGCTACTTACGTTTATCTGTTTGACTAATGGGTCACCTGAACGCATTTAAGCCACTCTTTAAATCCATCGTTAACGGCAAGAACTTTAACCCTTTCAATACCGCAGGCACTGCAGAAAACAGGGCGCCACAGGCCCCTCCAGCGCAGCACGGTCACGTGACCACTGAGACGGAAGAGAAGACCCTAGGACAGGGGTGAGCAACTCCAATCCTCAAGGGCCACCAACAGGTCAGGTTTTCAGGAAATCCCTGCTTCAGCACAGGTGGCTTAATCAGAGGCTCAGTTATTGACCGAGTTGGCCAAACCGGCCCTAGGAGTTACCAGCGTATAAAACAAAACATAAAGTCAACTCCCCATCCTTCCGGATCCCGCAGGGTATACAGAACATGAATCTCAGAGCGATGTATGCTGCAGGTTCCACAGGCTTTTAAAGGGTTAATCGACGCGTTTAACAAGAATATATATGATATATTTGAATAAGGTTTTTACCTGAAACAAACCTATATCTAGAGAAGCCATCGATGTGGATTATAAATAGGTGTGTTTTCAGTAAGGTGCATGAAACAGCTGAGCAGAATATTTTTGCTATAGAGTATGTTGTTCAAAATATGAAAGTCACATGAAGCAACTTTAAATAAGTCAAATAAGGTGCTCAGACTTGTCATTTCAGTGCTCAAATATTTCCCCTGGTTTGCTTATTTGCTTCGTAGTATTTCGGAAATGAGACCTGCTCTGGAACGGCTTCAGGCTTCAAACTGGGAAGCTCGATTACCAGTTATATATCTAAATGCTCAAAACTTAATCCAGATTATTTTGTACCTGTTTGAAATTCAATAACACACTATCGACTCCAGTTTGCAAATGTTAAAAAAAAAAAAAAATGTATCCTATAATTATAAAAAATTATACGTCACGGGCACACCCCCGGCACCCCCCCGGCACCCCTTCCCCTACGTGCGCGACTAGCTGGACAGGAATCGTCCGAACATCAAGAGCGCCTGCCGTCCCCGCGCTCGAGCGCCAGCACGCTCGCTTCTACCCTGGACGAGGCCTTGAACGCTCATCCTTATTCTCAACATACTCCACATTCACCTCCCCCATTGTCACATAGCACACTCACCCTTGTTCTCAAACCACCCCCACCCCTCTCTCACATAGCACACTCACCCTTGTTCTCAAACCACCCCCACCCCTCTCTCACATAGCACACTCACCCTTGTTCTCAAACCACCCCCACCCCTCTCTCACATAGCACACTCGCCCTTGTTCTCAAACCACCCCCACCCCTCTCTCACATAGCACACTCGCCTTTCTCTATCGCACACTTCACAGTGACGGTGGGGAGGCTGCGATCTGCCTTTCCTCTCTCCTCTGTGCCAGGCTGGGAGAGGAGAGCGAGTAGTGGCGGTCACTACTTCTCCAGACAGTGCGAAATGCCTCAGCTGCGCAGCCGGTACCGCCCCCTTGCGAAAGGGTCGCTGCCCCTCAGGCTACATGGCCCCCTGGTTAAGAAATACTGCATTAGCAGCTCGCATATTCCATACAAGCACAACGCAATATAATTGACCAAAATAAATACACAGAGCTCCTGTGACTAAACATCAGGAGACTCAATCATAGTAAAACCTGCCCCCAAATCCTCCACACAAATGTAACACAAAAATATGTATTCAGTCATAAAAATGTCACCAAAACGTTACAGCCTTAATGTATCAGTAGTAACAAAGCTGTATACAAGACAGCCCGCCCGATGCGCATTTCGCCCGATATACATGGCTTCATCCACTTATCGTACATTACCATGTGTAGTTTTCTGGAATACTGTATGCTAATGTATCACTATGGGTGTGGGTTGTTTCATGATCTCTGCACAAGTCAAGTGGTAAGTGGGCTCAGTTTCTCTTTGTGTGTTTTGCCGCGAGCACAGCCAATTATTACTGGCTATCATACCCAGTTTTAATAGTTAATTGGCCATGAGCAGCTACTGTACATTTTCTTTTTGTTGGTCCATCTGTAATTCAGTCTCCTAATATGCATTCAGTGTGGATATGATCAGTATGTATATGATCAGTATGGATATGACCTCTCTCTTGATAAATACACATACCGCCTGTACTCTTATGTAAGATATAAAGATCAATCAGGGAGCAGGGAGCTTGTAGAATGGGGAAAGTACTCATGTAAACGGGTTGGAAATTGTGGGATGTGTGAGATTAGTGCTGTATGTGGAAATATTCAGTAATTATATTGGACATGTTTTCATAGGGCTATTTCTTAGGGCAATGTCTAGATATAGGGGAGATACTCGATCGCAGGGGCGCTCAACTCCAGCACTCAAGCCCCCCCCCCTCCGTCGAACAGGTCTGGTTTTCAGGATATCCCAGCTTCAGCACAGGTGGCTCAATCAGAGGCTCAGACAAAGACTGAAGCCTCTGATTGAACCATCTGTGCTGAAGCAGGCACTGACTGAGCAACCTGCGCTGAAGCAGGGACTGATTGAGCCACCTGTGCTGAAGCTGGGACATCCTGAAATCCTGACATGTTGGGGGGGGGGAGGGGCTTGACGACTCGAGTTGAGCACCCATTCTCTGTCTGATATAAAAGAACAAGATATATTTAATCAACGGATTGCAAATGCTGCAGACTTCAGCTGCCAGCACTCTCCCCCTTAGCCTACCTGTGCCAGTCAGGATTGCCTCTGTATCTATACAGCATGCCGGCCTCCTGCCTGGAACATCTCAGCGGCTTGAAGGTCACAGGTTCAAGCCCTGGCAACATTTATTTTACTCCTCTGGAGTTTATAAATCAAGGACCAATTACAGTACAACTGCATAAAGAGAACCGTATAAAAACAAAACAAAAAAGGTATTTGATCCATATTTGTATGCTTAGAAAGCAGGATGGGGAGATGCACAGCCTAAATAAAATATATATATATATTTTTAAGTAGTGCCACGGGGTCGTAAATGAAAAATTGGCACACTTCGATCCACATTAAATACCATAAATCAGTGGTCCACAACGCAGTGCCCACGAGCACCATGGCGCCTGCCAAGCCTTTTGTGAGTTCCCGCCACCGCGGTGCCGCCGGCAGCTGATGCGTGCCGGTCCGCGCCAAAAGTTGGGCTCGCCTCGGAAGTCACACCCGTGAGCAGCACTAGAGGCCTCCCAAGGTAAGTGTATTGTGTGTGTGTGTGTGTGTATGTGTGTGCGCGTATTGTGTGTGTGCGTATTGTGTGTGTGTGTGTGTGTATGTGTGTGCGCGTATTGTGTGTGTGTGTGCGTATTGTGTGTGTGTGTGTGTGTGTGTGTGTGTGCGTATTGTGTGTGTGTGTTAATTGGTTGGTGCCCGCCACTCTCTCCTGAAGTCTCACGTGTGCCCGTGGGCACACACAGGTCGGGAACCCCTGTCGTAAATGTATCGGGTGCATCTGCAAAGCAGTTATTTCATTTTTGCTGTCGGTGGAAACACAAACTAATTAATAAGAGAAAAACGACATGTATTACTCACTTCTGTGGGAAGTCGGCTCAGAAACAAGTGATCATAGCTCACAGCTATAGATTCTGCGCGGGACTTAATAGAAACCGCACGTCTTCAGGGGTATTTTGCAAGTGTAGTCACATGACCTCAATAGTTTTCAAGGAGATAGCATAAACCAGGGGTGGCCGACTCAAGTTCTCAAGCGTCGCCAACAGGTCAGGTTTTCAGGATATCTCAACTTCAGCACAGATGACTCAATCAGTACTTTAGCTGAAGCAGGGACATCCTGAAAACCTGACCTGTTGGGAGGGGGGAGGCCTGAGGACTGGAGTTGAGCACCCCTGCATTAGGGCAGGGCTGGCCAACTTCAGTCCTCAAGGGCCGCCAACAGGTCAGGTTTTCAGGATATCCCTGCTCTTGAGGACTGGTGTCGGCCATAGGGCATTCCCTAGAGGTTGGAAGACCAGGGGGGTGAGGGGGGGGGTGGCAGTCCCCAGAGGTTGGAAGATGTGGGGGGGAGGGGGGTGAAGGGGTGTCCCCAGAGGTCGGAAGATGTGGGGGGGAGGGGGGGTGAAGGGGTGTCCCCAGAGGTTGGAAGATGTGGGGGGGGGTGAAGGGGTGTCCCCAGAGGTTGGAAGATGTGGGGGGGAAGGGGTGTCCCCAGAGTTTGGAAGATGTGGGGGGGAGGGGGGTGAAGGGGTGTCCCCAGAGGTTGGAAGATGTGGGGGGAGGGGGGAGCGGGTGGCAGTCCCCAGAGGTTGGAAGATGTGGGGGGGGGGGGTGAAGGGGTGTCCCCAGAGGTTGGAAGATGTGGGGGGGGGGGGGGAAGGGGTGTCCGCCGAGGTTGGAAGATGTGGGGGGGGGGGGGGGAAGGGGTGTCCCCAGAGGTTAGAAGATGTGGGGGGGGGTGAAGGGGTGTCCCCAGAGGTTGGAAGATGTGGGGGGGGAAGGGGTGTCCCCAGAGGTTGGAAGATGTGGGGGGGAGGGGGGGAAGGGGTGTCCCCAGAGGTTGGAAGATGTGGGGGGGGGAAGGGGTGTCCCCAGAGGTTGGAAGATGTGGGGGGGAGGGGGGGAGCGGGTGGCAGTCCCCAGAGGTTGGAATATGTGGGGGGGGGGGGTGAAGGGGTGTCCCCAGAGGTTGGAAGATGTGGGGGGGGGGAAGGGGTGTCCCCAGAGGTTGGAAGATGTGGGGGGGGAAGGGGTGTCCCCAGAGGTTGGAAGATGTGGGGGGGAGGGGGGTGAAGGGGTGTCCCCAGAGGTTGGAAGATGTGGGGGGGGAAGGGGTGTCCCCAGAGTTTGGAAGATGTGGGGGGGGGGAAGGCGTGTCCCCAGAGGTTGGAAGATGTGGGGGGGGGGGAAGGGGTGTCCCCAGAGGTTGGAAGATGTGGGGGGGAGGGGGGTGAAGGGGTGTCCCCAGAGGTTGGAAGATGTGGGGGGGGGGGAAGGGGTGTCCCCAGAGGTTGGAAGATGTGGGGGTGGGAGGGAAAGGGGTGTCCCCAGAGGTTGGAAGATGTGGGGGGGGGAAAGGGGTGTCCCCGGAGGTTGGAAGATGTGAGGGGGGGGAAGGGGTGTCCCCAGAGGTTGGAAGATGTGGGGGGGAGGGGGGTGAAGGGGTGTCCCCAGAGGTTGGAAGATGTGGGGGGGTGGGGGGGAAGGGGTGTCCCCAGAGGTTGGAAGATGTGGGGGGGGGGAAGGCGTGTCCCCAGAGGTTGGAAGATGTGGGGGGGGGGGAAGGGGTGTCCCCAGAGGTTGGAAGATGTGGGGGGGGGAAGGGGTGTCCCCAGAGGTTGGAAGATGTGGGGGGGAGGGGGGTGAAGGGGTGTCCCCAGAGGTTGGAAGATGTGGGGGGGGGGAAGGGGTGTCCCCAGAGGTTGGAAGATGTGGGGGGGGAAAGGGGTGTCCCCAGAGGTTGGAAGATGTGGGGGGGGGGGTGAAGGGGTGTCCCCAGAGGTTGGAAGATGTTGGGGGGGGAAGGGGTGTCCCCAGAGGTTGGGGGACCATGGAGCAGCTGTGGGGGAAACACCCCAGTCCAGGTATAAAAAAATCTCATTTATAAAACATCGAGCCGCACGGACTGCCGCTCCCGGTTTGGTTTTGCTCTAGAATGCAAACTTTTTATCTTCAAAAGCTGAATCCCGTGCCGATAACATTCTCCTGTGTCGGAAATGAACTCCACCTCACATTAAGAATCTCTCCGCTTGTGTGTATATCATTCACTTAGCGGCACGTTGGGGTGTTCGACAACCCCGTGTAAACTGTGAGACAAATTACATTTGTGTGCAACTTGCCTTACGTGTACATTGGGGTTCTCAGCACAGTTCCATTGTACATGCCATTACCCAGAATCCCTTGCTGCATTGGAAGCAGTGTATGCTAAGAGATAATGGGGAAGGGCAGGACTGCAGACCTGTCTGACACACGTGACTGTGCTCACACGTGAGATTGTTATTTGCTGTACGGTGGAGAGTTGTCACTATTTTTAACCCACCATAACTTATTAAAGGTGTGGTTAAGCGCAGTTGCACACGCAGACACCGACTTGGCTTCCTATGTCAGGCATAGAAAATAATTGCATGAAGCGGATTGGATGCCTGTCTCTGACTTTATAGAGAGAACTGCTCCCAATCGCTTTATGTGTTACAGAAAAAATGTAAGCTGAGCTATGTGTCAGGTCAATGACCCTTAGCATTTAAGTGGAAGTGTATGCATATCCTAACATATACATGTCAGCGCTAAATACACTTCAAAACTACATGAACTCCTTCTCTGCTTAACAGGCCTGTGAGGCAATGTAATATACTAAAGCAGGGGCTCAAATCAAGTCCTCGAGCCCCCCCACCCCCAACAGGTCCGGTTTTCAGGATATCCCAGCGTCAGCACAGGTGGCTCAATCAGTCCTGCTTCAGCACAGGTGGCTCAATCAGAGGCTCAGTCTTCGACTGCACCACCTGTACTGAAGCTGGGATATCATGAAAGCCTGACCTGTTTGGGGAGGGGCTTCATAACTGGAGTTGAGCACCTCTGGTATAAAGGACTCTCAAAAGCAACGCATTGCAGTCCACGTGGATTAAATTAACTATTTTACAGTATATATATGTAGCCCTGGCTGGTTTTGGGCTATCAGTCTGCCCTCCTCCTGGCTGTAATCCCTGGTAAGGGCAGGTGCCAGGAGTAAACATGGGTTTTCCCCACACATCTGCAGCTCAGTGAGTCACAGATAAGGTATTGTAACCAGGCCTGGTGTCCAATCAGGGGCAAGGGGCTGGTTCCTACTGGATCTGTACTTAAGGGGTTGCACTTCCTCAATCTAGTCAGTCTGCCTCTACCGTGAGAGAGGCATAGTCTACCCCTGAGCAGTGTGCAGGGCTCTGCATACTGTGTGCACTCCCTTAGGGGAGCGGTGGGAGACTGTTCCCCTTACTCTACCAGAGAGTAAAAGAAGAGCTAGGACTACTCCTGGTGCCCGCTGGCTGGGAGTGTAGGTCCAGGGACATCCTGAAAGTGCAAGCCCTATAAGCTGCTGATTGTCTGCTGTGCCGTGTGCATAAATAATAAAGTACTGATACCTCTTCATATTAAATATATATTGATGTTTATAAGGCAGGGTGCATACACCACACAGACTGCAATGGAATCCCCAGGCTTGTGTATTCAAAAACCGCCACCTTAAAATGTTACACCGCGCCTCCTTCCCCCTTCCCCCCAATTATAATTCCATTCAGAAAATAGCACCCAATCAAAAATAAATGCTTATCACGACCATCAGGCACTTATGAAAAGACCTACACAGGGAGTTTGCTAGAAAAGGTTGAATCAAAGTTCTTCCAACTTTGCTGAATGCAATTCCACAGTGGAGATAGAAGGGCTGCGGGCGACTTATTGCGAAGCATGCAGAAGATTTGTGACAGAACGTTAAAACGTCATGTCAAGCCTTTCATGCAAACAATAAATATTACTTCTGCTCATAATCAGACTTTTCTCCAGCTTCGTCTTTGAATGTTGAACCTTTTTCAATTAATTAAAAACTATGGCACTGCACAGTGCATATTTTATCAGCTTCTCAAGTGTCTAGGAAAGACCAAGCAGTTTTTCTTTTTTTTTTTCAGGCAACCCAGAGCAAGTACTTGCAAGGGTCATATCTTTTTAATTATCTTTTCTCTCTTTGATTAATTATTCCGTCTGACAATAGCGGGTTTCTAATGCTATTCACCTGCCTTTGATGATTGACAACTTTTCTGTCTGATTCAAAGCAAACAGCTGCTGCCATTATCGCCTAGCAACCAGGAAGTGATGGATGAGCCCCAAAGATGGATGGCAGTAATAAATCATGTCTCTCAAGCTGTAAAACTAGGGGGGGGGGGGAGCTGGGGAGGGTGGTGGTGGTGGTGGGGGGGGGGTTGGGAAGGATAAGAATAAAAGCGAACACAAAAAAAATAAAACCAAAACAAAACAAGGTTTCTTCCCATGCATACACCCAGCTTCCTACCAATTACACCTGAAATGGACTTTGTACACGAATGACAAACTTTGATGTTCGGAAGGAAGGCCATGTTCCATTGGTACCAGGTGAACTGGTGCTGTAATACAACTGGCACTTCCAGTCCATGTACCTCCTGGGTTTCAGAAATAAGGAGCAAGGTGGAGAACCTATTTGCTCTATTGGGCTCTGCTCAGAACTGGGGCTTATTCAAACAACGCTGGGGGGTGGGCGGCTGGTAACAAAACGTCGCCCCCCTGCAAAACTGGGTTAAAATTGGTGCCAAAAAAATAGCACCTTATTTATCAAAGAAAAGGAATTCTATTAAAAAAAATGGGAGTGTTTTCATTTGATAAATCTTGGTGCAGTTTTTTCTCCAGTGTTGCATCCAGGAGACCAGTAAATAGATCCCTAAGTATTTGTGGTACATTGCTCACCTATCCTGCAAAATACATCCAAAAGTGCTATCCTTGTGCTACAGGCGCAAGCAAGCACAATCTGAAAACCATTTCTTATCATTTCAGCAACATCCTATTCCTTATATAAACCTCTCTACCATATTTGCATTAGCCGTTGCATGGCAACACTACAAGTAAACAGATTGAGCAAATATGGAAGCTTAGGAATATATATATATATATATATATATATATATATATATATATATATATATATATATATATATATATATACACACAATTTCTTTAGCAGTGAAATCCCTGTAAAATGTCTGTATAGGAAAACACTACAGTTTTAAGAGCTCTTACAATATGGAAATAGCAGCCACTTATTTTTTACTATCCCTCCAAAAAAGTAAAATCATGAACAGTTTGTGTCTGGAGCTCTTGGAGTGGTAATTATTCCAGCGGACCATGTGAAAAGGAATGTACCAAATACAAAATAGGTAACATTATACTTTTTTAATCGGACTGAGAAGCAGTTGGTAGGTTCAATGCACATTGTGTAACTTCATAACGTTCTTCTGCATTTACGGCAGTTGTTGGAAAAATCTAAAACTAAAATGCATTTTGGAGTTAAGCGTAGATATAAAGCTGGCTTTCAGTCGTGTGTAAAGTGCCAGGAGAGGAATAACTTATAACGCCTATTGTTATGTCATTATTTTACAGACAGAGTGGAGTCAGTGTAAGAAATGAAGTATGTTGTCTGTAGACATTATAGAAGCAATGTTCTTTTTTTTTTTTAATATTGCACTATTGCAACATAAGTAACAAGGTGATGATTTGCATATGCTATGGAAAGTATTTTATATCATCTTATAGTAAATGGTGAAAGTGCAAGATATCCCAAAAACAAATTCCCATGTGCAAGATGCCCAAACCAGGATTTATAGCAGATATCTTGAATAGGTCTCAAGACTGATTCCAATACAGTCATGGATTTTGCATGCAAGGAATTTAATTTGTTGACAGAAAAATCTGAAGTAAAATCAAAAGTTAAGAAGCGCAGTAAGAATGATTTAGGGCTGGTTATGGATATAATGTTCCAAGATGACTTGGATATTAGAAAGATCCAGATTATAGTCATATATTTGTTAAATCAATCATCACTCAGTGGTATGCTGAAGTACCCAATTATAGGGCAGTATCAGAAAAATGGTATATAAAAAAAGGGTTATTTTTCTATGCCAATCTGTACCTGTGTATGCAAAAAAATAAGAATTGACATGAAATGAGACACATTTAAACATACTTGATCTGTTGCAAGATCGACTAGCAAACAGCAGCATTTATAAAGGAAATAGCATATAGGCAGTATTGGAATTTAGTACCAAGATTTTTAAAAATCTTTTTAAGACTCTTGCTATTCAGTAAAAAGCAATACTATTTCATTGTTGTCGTAAGATGCTTTTCAACACAAGTTTAAGAATGAAAGGCGCTCCCTTTCATATTTCTAAAACCCGAAGGCGTATAGAATGTATTTAATGCCTTTTTTTAATGGGTGTTCACACGTATTAGAGCAGTTAGCGGATGAATTTCCAGTGCAGTGAATATAACGCCCAGTGCATTACCATACACACTCACCCAAACCATAATCCACACACTCAGAGCACGCCTGTCTTGCTATCCTTGCAATACAGATAAGGGTTGAACCTGAGACATAGTAAGTTCCAATCCCAACTAATAACTGTTGGAAAGCCTCAAGAAAACTGTACCTACAGTGCATTTTAAAAGTAGATTATATCAAAATTAACCCAACTCACAACAGGGTACAGTGATCCATTTAATCTTGGTATATTATACACGGTTAACTACAAGACAAAACTATTGGTCTGGTCCTTTTCTTTTAGCAATTACAACGATGACGTTCACACTTTAGCAGAGGTAAAGAATTACGTTAATGACCGGTTGTATCTGGTAACAAACAATGAGAGAACTAAAGCCATCCATCAAACAGCGAACATCGAGGCCTCCATTCTGTCCAACTCTCAAGTTACAGCTCTACGCTGCAAGTCTAAATAATATTCAAAATGATAAATGGCAACATAAGCCTGATATCCATCATCAATCTCTCTTTCTTTTTTTTTTTTTTTTAAGAACATCCATCTTCAATAATGCACGTTTTGAATCATGTGTAACCGTGAGCTCCCATATTCATTTACATTACCCCCAGCAAGCTGGGTGCTGCTTGAATGATACCTGTCAAAAGATTTTTTTTTATTCCCACAAGCGCTTCAACTTGAAATAAAGGGGGGGGGCGGGGGGGAGTTTGCAACAGAGTCAGAAATGAGGGAAGTAAACGATAATGAGAAAGGAATATCAACTCTTTAGTCACAGTGGCAAATCTGTCCCTCCCCCCCTGAACAGTACACTTTCTGTTCCTCTTGGAATCTGCATTGCTGTTCTTGCAACACTGTACTAAGGGGAAAGAGCATTGCATGAAGGCTGTTGTTCTTGTC
>NC_134501.1:4129165-4134165 GCF_040206685.1 Ascaphus truei
TCCAAAAGATCTAATGTAAAGAATACCCATTACACCGTGGGATTATTCTTTAACAGCTGAGCTGGTGACGCGGAGTATATACCAAGGGTCATGGAAGACTGCAGCCGCTGGGCGGGGGTTAATTGTGTGATGTTCATGGCATTACAGTGAAACGTGGGCTCCTGTAGGAGAAGGCCACTTACTGTGGTTAATGTAAAAGGTTAGCCGTAAGCTAATTATGGTGTTTCTTTCCCGTAAAGTGAACGGTTTCTAATACTCGCATGGCCTTTTTGAAATACAATAACAGCCATGTCATAGTTACGAGTGGGTGTACATGCAACTCAAGATATATTATGCACTTTATCCAGAAAGTGATCTTTTCCAGTTTATACTAATCCTAAAAACAGCACTAAGGAACCACTCTGACCCGCTAACTCAGCCTGGCTGCACTGTATTTCCCATAAGCACACTACAGTCACTATACATTCTAATCATTGTACAGAACAATCTTTAGGAGAAAAGAAGAAAAGGCAGACTTGTGAGCCAATTTAAGAAATAACTGCTGATACATCAGTTATTGACTATTTCACTCCTGCTCATGAAAGTGCTCAAGGCAAAAACAGAGAGCAAAATGACAACATCAACCGCACGCAATAAACTGTAACGATGGAGAACGCTGAAGCCCTAATTGACAGCTGTCAAGCTAATGGGAACAATGGCAGCTGGTTCTGAAAATATCTGTTTTCTAGCAGGATACTCAGTGGAATCGTTCAGCCACGCTTACATTTAGGTTATTTTCTGTCGTATTGTTCCCTATTCTTTGCAGAAAAGAAGCCAAGGATAGCCATAACGAATCATGTTGTCAGCTTGCTACTAGGGAGCATCTCAGTCCAACAGAGAAATATGTGGCAGCTTGGAAGGCAAATGGAGTACCACAGGGTGACACGGTGAGTACCTTTACATCAAAAGGTATTTTAATTTCTCTATACATCTGCAGGACACGTTGAACGTCAACATGCACACAAAATATCCATAAGATATTAATCTATTCAACTCCCCAAACTCTACTAAATGTACACGCATTATTTGCCATATTTGATTTTCCAGAGGACTATTAAATGTATCTATTTTAAAAGTTTATTTTTTCTTTTTCTTCTTCTTCCAAATCACTGTAATAAAGAGGTTCTGGCAATTATAAATGGGAACAAAATAAAATGTATAGGTGTGAAAAGAAAGAAGATTGGAAATACATATTGTGCAGCACGCACACAATGTGCTGTTCCACAATCCACTCGCTTTATACTACAGGAAAATATATATATATATTTTCTGCATTAAAATAAAACCAAAACACCACAATTACAGTCTTTGTGGCCCAGGCTGGTTTCCATTAAAATGGTGCCTCTCCGTTTTCCAATATTGTAAGCGGACGCTTCATTTTAGGTTTAGTGGTGTAGGGTTCTAGCAGCTGTAATGGTCCCGAATTTAATTGGATTCTCTCTGCAGGTTGCAAGATACTTTACAAGACCACGGCAGATAGAGCTGTCGAAACCACATAAGTTCTTTCTACAGACCTGTGTGGTCTGCACGGCTTATATACACCAATATCAATATGCAATTCTTTAGCTAAGCACCTTATTTTGTTGTCTTGTTTCATAATGGAATTGTTGAAGTGGCAATCCCCGTGGCCATTTGCACGCCGATAAAAAAAAGCATGGTGCGTCTTACAGTATTATTACTAAATGTGTCACTGATATTTGCTGTCCATACCTTTCCAGTAAACAGAAAATACTTCTACTTTAAAAGAATAATGGATGATGAGAAATAGGTTTATGCTTCTGCAGTGTAGTATTAACACTTGAGCTTGGCATAAAGAATTTGTGCACCTGTCTCTTAAGTCTACAAGGTTTGTTCTGCCGAGAGTTCTTTTGTTGCTGGTCTTCTCCTCCAGACCATTAAAAGGGCCCTAATTCCTATGAAATGATTATCCAGGTACCAAAGCCCATTTGTCACCTGCAGCAGAAAATTGAGTTAATGCACAACTAAAGGCAACCAGGACTGTGTAATATCAACTTGATTACATCAAACTAGCTGCAAACCTAATTCTGCTCGATGACACTGCGTGGAGCCTGTCATCTCCAATCATGAAAGCTGTCAGGAATCCATCAGGTTTACAGCTAATTAGGTGAACACTAATGAAGCTGGCAAAACAACTTTTCTTTTTTTACGGCTGAGTGGACCTTTCAGTTTGGGGGGGGGGAAAATGTCTCAAGGTTGCTGGGGAAGGGATTTCCTGAGTAACCAATCAGTACAAAGCAATCAATTTGTCATCGCTCTGAGTACGACACAAAAGCTACCATGAACCCTAAAACTTGCAGCTGTGAAGGCCAAAATAAAGGGGGGAATTAGGAGTTACTTGAAAAAATAAATAAAACACACACATCTCACTCATTTCCCATCAACAGTATAAATGGTTTTTTTTCACTCTACTTAAATAAGTAGCCATTCAGTCATTCGATGTCTCCCCATATCCATTAGGCACAGGCATTCTGATAGAGTAAAGCAAAAGCCAGTGGATGGGAAAGACTGGAAGCACTCACTCTGCCAACTTCTGATTGACCATTAAGCTATTGATGAATGTGCCTGTCAGGAGAGAGACAATTAAATCAAATATGAAACAAAGTCGTTTTGACGGGTCATTTTGATAGAGCAAAACCATTCTTCCATCTCCTATTAGTACTGCAGTCAAGTTCTTTTTTTTCCCTATCTAATGAATGCTACTTAACTAACCTGCTATTTCTTAACTGTAAAAATAAAATGGTTGCACATTCCTGATCAGCCCTTCTGTTTTGTAATACTACAAAGCACAGCAGCACAATGTCGACCATAGAAAACTCATTTAACAAATGGCAGGTACAGAACACTGCCTAAATAAAACCAGTTATGATGATACATCGTCATCTGCAACGCCTCAAGAATGTGTGTTCAGCAAAGTAACAATCCTTTGAACAAAGTCCAATGTAATAGTTCCCTACAGGCAACTGTGAGGAGACGCTGCTAAACCCAAACTTGCTCTTTGAGCCTTTTATTTCAACTTGTCTGCAAAAAATGGATCTTGATTTATTTTTTTAATAAAATATAGTTCCTTTTTTTACATTAGATGTTGCCGTGTATAAAGCAATGATTAAATACTAAATTGAACCGTTTAGATCTTACTGTAATGTTTGCACAAATAATGTAGGATTATTCAATTAAAACCAGACAGTACATTATATTCTTTTCAATGTCATTTCATTTAGTAAAATCTATTTACATCCAAATCATCAAATACTGCCTAAAGTATCCATTCACTTTTCTATTTGTATACACACTGCGGATGCAAATCTTTTTGGACAACAGAGGCCTTAAAACTCACTGCAGACCATTGTTTTCCAGTTGCAGATATCTCTGTATTTATGGCATAAAAGTTTAGGCTGATACAACCATACCCAATACATATATATTTTTAAATGCACAACACACATAGATACAGTTAGAAAAAGAAAATCTCCTGCTGATATTTAAACTTATGAGATGCACAAGAAGAAATATGTAATACTATTGTTTAAAACATACAGAAATATATAATATTTGAATATATTATAGTGCTTTCTACATATTATTTTTTTTCTGAAACACTGCTCCAAAGAAGCCTGTTTACATTCATTTTACTGTGTAAAATAAAAAAATTAAAAAGTAGCTTTTTTTCACATGACATAACAGTGTTGTTGTCCTTAATTAAATGCACATTATACTATTACTCTGGAGAATTAAAAAAAAAAACACACACTTTTTTCCCAGTGTTATTATTATCATGTATCTGATGCAATCAAAATGCAAGTATAAAAAGATTAGCAGCATACCTGAGATTTTAGTGACTATGCTGATAGACCCAGCTATGGATAAATGCCACCCATGTTCTATGAACCCACATGGAGACTGCAGCCTGGCAGCCTGCACCCAAAACCTCAACTGCACAGGGGCACATGTGACGTCACGGAGCCTGGCGTTACCATGGCAAGTGATTTATTGATGTTCATCGGGAATGAATAGATCAAAGACAGCCGGATGACAGGCAATCAATCAGTCATCAAATAAAGGATGGCAACAGGCCATAAAATGAAATCCTTTTCCATTCCACATGTCCTAACTGAACATTATTGCAAAATAATGTTTTGGCTTTCTTCTCCCCTACCCCCCCACCCCTTCCTACCATCTTCCCCCCCTTCTACCTACCCTCACCCCCACCCCCCACCCCCCTGTAACCTCACAAACCAGTGCTAAATCCTACTGAGCTGGTATTTGGAACAAAAACTACAAGTAACAGCCCCCCCCCCCCCCAAAAAAAAATAACTACGGTAACTAAATAAATGTATGTACAGTATGTATGTATATATACATATATATAATACACACATAGTGACATACTGTATACACACACAAATATATATATATATATATATATACACACACACACACACACACCAAAAAAGGAGAGAGGAAGGAATATTTAATGCCTGTATCAAAGCATGACAGGCAGCTGACAAGAAGCAGACATTTTTTTTTTTTTTATCTTTTGGGTTTTTTTCCACAGCTCTGTAGATTCAGAAATGAAAAATCAATAGGATTGCTACAGCTTGCCAAAGTCATCCATAATATCCATGGGATGCTCAGGCTGCTCCCAGCCACTCCAGTCATCTGCACAGGATCCTTGAAAGTTCATTTCCCTGGCACCCTTCTTCTTCTTTTTTTTTTTAATACCCTACTACTAGACTTTAAAAAAAAAACCAGCACCTCCTATAAACAAACAAGCACCCAGACCCCCTTGTGGAAATGATTCATTCTCAGGGACCAGCCAGGATGATGCACAAAATGAATCAAAAGTGAGTGGCTAATAAAAGTGAAACAAAAGAAAATACTGAGCTACACCTACCCACTGGGGACACACAGCTGCTGCACAGAGTAAGCCCTTGTGTTTGGGG